>NC_088798.1:58842254-58852772 GCF_011386835.1 Chrysemys picta bellii
TAACACAGTCATGAATTGAGCCCCAGATTTGGATCCAGATTTCCAACAGCCATCAAAGTTCTGGGGCGTTCGGGGTACAGGCATCTCGAACTGATCTAATTGGTCTGATGGCGTTTAATCCCCTATCATCGTGTCCCACTGACCCTTCCCATTCCCACTGAAGGAATTAGCTCTACCAGTCTCAGTTTGTGGTAACGTGTGTTGCCTTTCTCTGTATTCCCCCCCTCCCCTTTCCTTTCTTTGAAAGTCAGGGCTAGAATTACGGGATGACTATCAGACGCTTGTTTCTAGAGCCTCAAAAAAACCAGCACTCTGTTCAAAGGAACAAATACCGAGCCAGATGCTCTACTTCTTCCTCAGGCACTACCCTGAACAGGAGCTTTGCCTGAGGAAAGTCTCTAGCATTTAGCTTCCAGGAGGGGGATTCCGATGCTCATCAGTGCTTCTCTTACTCTTTTGGCGCCACGCAATAGAGATGAGGTAATGAACAGCCTCTGCTGCCTTTGAGCCAATCTCCTTGACGGGATCCCCACAGCGGATCCCCAGCACTGCAACCAGGTGTCCGAGCCTGGTGAATGGAGACGCTTCCTAATGGTACAAAAGAGGAGAGGAGGAATCCATTACCACTGCAGGTAAAGCGGGCTGTGTCTCCTAGGCAAGGAGTCTATATCCACACAGTCCCTTTCTATAATGGGGCGTGATCCTCAACTCTCCCTTTTCAGAAGAGGCTTGGGAGCCAGAAGAAGAATATAGGGCTCGATCCCGCACCACAGACGTCCACTGGAGTTTTGCCACAGACGTCAGTGGGAGCAAGATCAGGATCATAATGATCTGTAACGGCTGAGGTGGGCTGGAATGGAGAGGCCTCTTCCTGCAGCTCTACAAGAGGAAAGTATCCCATGGTACTAGGATGAGGAATGGAGGCAAACAGGGAACCAGCTGGGGATGAAATGTCTTCAGTCTCTAGGATTTTGAAATCTCTTTTCTCTGAAATTCATTAGATCCAACCATAGAAAAACCCGTTCTTCCTGTGCCCCTTGTTAGCTGTCTTTCCTGCATTGGAAAGAGGTGGCCTATTCCTCCAGGGCACTGGATTTATTTTCCAAGTGTATCAGATGCCAACCCATCTCAGTCAGGATGATGGACGAGCAACGAGATCGGTTTTTCCTCCGCCTATTAGGGAGCATTGCACTGTGGGGCCCATCAACATACTTCTTAGCAGGAAGTTTCTCTGGCGTGGAAGAGTGCCCTGTAGGTCTAGTTTGCAATCAGGTCACTAGAAGTCAAGAGTTACTCACATCCAGTTTGACTTCTGTGGCCACGAAGTTTAGGAGCAGTATGCTGCTCCATACAGCCCTCTCCCGCAGGCAATCTTTCCTGGACTGCATCCAGGAGCCCATGAGCTGCAGGAAAAACAAGAGAGGTTAAAAATAACAGGGGGAAAGGGTGTATACAAGTGATCCCCAAAGGATAATCTTTATTCTGGCTGAATCATCTCACTCTTACAGATACAGGCTGCGTCTGCTTTGTGCAGACTCAAAATACACATGGAATTCTTCTCTTCGAATGAAAGCAAAGTGCATTTCTCTCTGAGGGCCCAGTCACACAGCCGCTGAAGTCAATGAAAGTTTTGACATTGATCTAAGGACCGATCCAATGCCCATTGAAGTCAACGGAAAGGTCCCCATTTGATTTCAAAGAGCATTGGATCGAGCCTTTAATGGATGCAGGATTGGGTCCTATGTAAGGAAGGGAAGGGCCAAGTCTTCTCTGGACAAGCCACACAATCCAGCATTTCATTCAGCAAAATAAGAGCAGCTGGAAGAAAACTTCTATTCTTTCATAATTGCAGACTTTGGGCCAGCCCTCATGCTCTGTAGTTAGCGGCAGTCTTGGTTCCCATTGCACCCACTGGTTCTCACTGTGGGACAGCTGGAGCTGGGAGTTCTGTGGAGGCCAGGTGCCAGCCCTCACGGGGGACTAGAGTCCTGACAGCGACCCCTCCAATTGCATCAGGAGTGGCAATGATGGGCAGTAAAGGGAATAACGTCCTCATTTGGAAAGGACACTGTGATGTAAGGGCCACCAGGAGATAGGAAAGAAACTGAGGGTAACAATGGAGGAGATTGTCAGACCTCACAGATGGAAATAGAAGACTCCCCCGTGCTACATGAACCTTGTCACATATGCCCTAATAGGAGAACTCTGTGGAGATGGGGCACTCCGTTCTTTCCTTAACTCTCCTTTCCCTCACAAGCTCTTAACAAGATTTTCCTGTTCCTCTTCCCTACCTTACCATCCTCCAACCGGCATCTCCAGATCCTGTTTACCTGCAAGATGCTCTCTAGCTCAGCCGGAACTGGATTTTCTAAAATCAGACTCTGGAGCATCTCGTTGAGGGTCTGCAATGTTCCAAAGAAGAGGTCCTGAAAGGAGGGGAAACCGTTATGCTCAGCGCCACAGAGCTGTGGATTATACAAATAATTTATCTTATGGGCTTGAGGCAAGAATCACAGGGTGAAATTCTTTGGCCTGTATTATACAAGAAATCAGGCTAGATCAGGGGTGGCCAACCTGTGGCTCCGGAGCCATATGTGGCTCTTCAGAAGTTAATATGCGGCTCCTTGTATAGGCACCGACTCCGGGACTGGAGCTACAGGCGCCAACGTTCCAATGTGCCCGGGGGTGCTCATCAGCGGCGTAGCCAGGTGGAGGGAACAGGGGCAGTGGGAAAAAAAAAGCGCCACCCGCTGCGGCCCTTTTACTGACAGGGCGGCGCTCCGGGTCTTCGGCGGCACCTCGGCGGCGGGACCTTCACTCGCTCTGCGGGTCTTCGGCGTCATTTCGGCGATGAAGCTTCAGTGCCGCCGAAGACACCCGGAGCTAATGAAGGTCCCGCCGCCGAAGTACCGCCAAGACCCAGAGCGCTGCCCCGTCAGTAAAAGCGCCGCAGCAGGTGGTGCCTTTTTTTTTCTGATCCTGGGTGAGTAAAATTAAAAAGGCGCCACTTGTGCTCGGTGGGGGAGCGGCCGCTGCCCCGCGTCCACCCTAGCTACGCTACTGGTGCTTACTGCTCAACCCCTGGCTCTGCCACAGGCTCTGCCCCCCCTCCACCCCTTCCCGCCTCATCCCCTGAGCCTGCCATGCCATCGCTCCTCCCCTCCAGAGCCTCCTGCATGCCACCAAACAGCTGATCGGGACGTGCGGGGGGGGGGGGCGCTGATCAGCGGGGCTGCCAGAGGGCGGGAGGCGCTGGGAGTGGGGTGGGGGAGCTGATGCGGGGGCTGCTGACATATTACTGTGGATCTTCAGCAATATACGTTGGTAAATTCTGGCTCCTTCTCCTAAGACAAGGTCTATAAAAATAAGGCCAGATCCTCAATGAGCGCATATTGACATAGCTCCATCAGCAGGCGTGAAGCTACACGGATTCATACCAGCGAAGGGTCTGGCCCATACTTCTTGTGCACAATAGTTGCTAAATAATTAGCTACTTCACTTATTCAATAATGTGGGTGCCCTGAGCGCAAGAGAAACCGTATTTAGATTTGTTCTGGGCAGTGAATCCTTCAGGAATCTCGAGAAAACTAGCCTCATGTTTCAACTGATATTGGCCTGCCGTGATTCAAAGCTGTGCTCTTGACAATCACCCAGAAAGCCAGATGCATCGTTATATCCCTGCCTCATTTCCATTATAAACCAAAGGAAACTGATAACAGAAAGACATCTGCAGTATAAATGACCCTTTTCTTATAATTGATCTTCCAAATCATCCCCCAAACCTGATGTAATGAATTCATCAATGCCTCCCTTGGGAAGATAACATGCAGCAAAGCCCTTATCAGAGAGTAAGGAAAATGTTATAGCAAAGAAAGTCCTACATTGAAATGAGATTTTTTAACATTAGAAATAAATATCACTTTAATAAATATATCACCTTGTCTTTGCAGGAGCGCCGCTAGATTTTCTGCTGCCCAAGGCGGCGGAAGGTCCCGCCCCGACATGCCGCCCCCCACAGAGGCGGCGGAAGGTCCCGCCGCCGAAATACCACTGTGGTCGCCACCCCTCAAATTGTAGCGCCGTAGGTGACCGCCTAATGGGTTACGCTGGCCCTGTGTCTGTGCCCTTTACTCCTCTGGGTCTTAGATACTATTCACTCCAATGATTTGGTTAGAGAGACCATATGTGAGCATGCGGGATGTGAGGCAAATTAAGTGTTCTAAATTCTATTGACTTTGGTAGTGAATTTGGTCCAGTGTCTGTAATTTCTCTCCCCTCAACTTTAGGGCCATAAATGGCTTTTCAGAATTAAAAAGCGCAGGCACTGAAAGCTTTAGCAACTCTGACAGTACGGGTCAGATGTTTAAAGATTTGCCACCATATTTACACCCACAATTTGCAGACGCAGCTTTGCTCCTACTGGTCTTTTCACCCGTCAAGTTGATCACTTCGATGCCAAAGTACTGGATTTAGGTGTGAAATCAGGTATTTCAGGTGCCCACGTGTGCTAAGGTGTAACTGCAAATAATTGCAGGTCAAAAGTAGGGACTAAAGTAAAGTTCAGGCTGAAAATGTGGCTGTATCGAGTGCCGCAGGACCCCAACTTTATTCAGCCCCTTCATGCAAGAGGACCTAGCTGTGGGAGGTGCCACACACCACAAATACCTGGTCAGTGATCAAACAATAGCCAGCCCCATTTCTGGGGCAAGCACTAAGTACGTTTTCCTCATTCCACATGCCTCATTCTAGCTTCACCACCCAGATTGGGATCCCCAGTAGTTCCCTAGTAAATTGAAAACGGATGGATCATTTTCATAATTGGGAATGTGGCAGCTACTTGCTGTATGCATGGGACGAATGATCAGGGCCACGTCACCGGGGCTAAAGTCCCCAACTGATACTCCACAATGGCGTTCCATGAGAAATTTCGCTGACAGTGTAGTCACATATCACCAATATGGGCCCAAAGTAAGTAACAGGAAGCCATTCTTGAGTTACCTTTGTGTCCTGGGCGCTTGTACCCCTGATTACTCCTTGCGCCTGCAATGTCGTTAGAAGTGGCAGGGAAAACACGCTCTTGAGGAATGTTCTCAGCAGGACCCTTCTCTGGTGGGAGCCCATGGCCTTCACCACATGCTTTTTGCTGGTAAAAGGAAGAAGCCTGGATTGGACTTTGAGGTGCTGAAGCGTAACGGAGGCATCAGATGGTGAGGACATGAACTGAGGGTAATGCTGAAGGAGCGTGAGACTAAGAGACCTCTGGACTATACAAGAGAACAAGATCATGTGAACAGTAACAATGTAGAAGAGTAAGACACTGGCAAAGATTAACAGAACACAGGAAAAGCACGGGAGGGCAGGGACTGGTGACCCGAATAGTAAATCCGGCTCAGAAACGTTACAGAAGAGAGTGAAGGAAATGACTCAGCTGACACCTCCAGAAAGAAAATCATCTCAAAATGTCTGCAGAGACTCTTGGCTTTGAATCACATGTGGAGTAAAGAGGATTACAATGTTACTGGGTAGAAAATCATCAGTCAGCCATGCAATAGTCCCCTAGCTCCTCCCCAAAGAGTCCTCAGCATCTAAAGAGAAAAAGGCACGAAGTGAGGGACTGCTATTGGCAACTCTGGTCCCACCGAGCATGGAGTGAGAAGCCAGGTGTGAAGGCTGGGCAGTTAAATGAGAAGTCACGTTACCTCAGTTCGATAATGATGGCCATGGCCTGGAGCCGTATGGTGCTGGAGAGAGAGTCCCAGGGTTCTTTCTTAATCATCTCCTGTAAGTCACAAAGGGGCAAACATAGTAAATGAGACACAAGTGCTCCCAGCATCAGTCCTACTCCCTCACACATTCATTGAGGAGGTTATACAAAGCCCTGGCATCACAGCTAACTCTGGAGGCCTCAAAAAAGGCTAAATTAGCCACAGGCTTCTCCAGAGTCTCCAATAAATCCCCAGCTAAAAGAACATCAGATATTCCAAAAGTAACAAGGAGCCCAGCCAAAACCCAGGATCTTCCTTTCTGATGGAAGAGCTCCCAGATCATGAAGCTACTCAGCCAGTGGTGTTGTCCAAAGGGATCTCATCCATTTCTACCCAGCCACAAATTCACTCACTCATTTCCTCATCCATCTCTGTCCACTCATCTCCTACTTCCCACCAACTAGCATCCTCTCTCTGTCCATTCACACTAATATTTCCAGTCAATCAGCACTGACCTCAATTTTACACACTGAAATAATTGCTTCAGTGTATACAACAAAGTTCTTTACAACTCTCCAGATTCCATGGACCCTAGCGTGGGTTTAGCAGCTATGTATTCTCCACAGTTCATCAATCTTTTCCAGCCAACAACACGGACCCTGTGTATATTATTTACTCACCACTATGGCTCCTGCAGTGTCTGATGCAAAGTTGTGAATAAAAAAGTCAGGCATGTTATGCCAGTCGATGCTCTTGCTGAGAACAAACAAGAGTCTTAAGAGACTTTTTTTCACAATGAAATCCTAAACCAAAATGAGAAAAAATGTATATCAGGGTGAAAGGGATTTAGATAGAGAACATCATCGGGTAGAATATTCTACCTTCATTCAAAACCCCTCCACACGGAACACCTGGTAGATAAATTAACAATGTTGCAGAGCAATGAATAGTCAGGAGCAGAAATCGTGGTGAGTTGAGGATGATGATGTATCCGGGCAACACCTACAATATACTGGGCTCTGTCTGCAAACAAAGGAAGACACAGGCCCAGCTCCCAAGAATTGACAGTCTAAGAAGGTTCTGATGGCTTCCAGCAGAATGTTGGCTTGTGTAGGACCTGACTGTGTGAGCTACTTGTTCAGAGAAGGGTTGGATCAAGGAGAACAAGCAGAACAGCAATGGGACTCCATGTGGAGGACTCCACACAGGGCCTGTTTTCTGTAGGACAAGTAGCCAGATGTAGCGTGACCATGTGTAATAAATGAAGGGGGGGGCTCCCTTTTATGAACACCCAGCCAGCCAGTTAGCTATAAAGTCCCTCTTGGTGGCTGTTCTCTGCTGCTTTACCTGTAAAGGGTTAACAAAGTTCCCCAGCTAAAGGAAAAGGAGTGGGCACCTGACCAAAAGATCCAATGGAGGGCTAAAACTTTTTAAAATGGGGAAAAAACTTCTCTTTGTCGGTGTCTGTTCTCTGGAGACAGGAGACGGAGCAGCAATTCTGTGTAAGGCTGCAACCAGGTATGAAAATTCATCTTCCATACCGAGAAAAATCGGTTTTATGGCCTGCAGCGTGCAGGGGGTCAGACCAGATGATCATAATGGTCCCTTCTGACCTTAAAGTCTATGAATCTATAAAAATCATTGGACAGAGAATGTTTAACTAGACGCGATCAGGTTTATTTCTTTATTTTGGCTTGTGGATCTCCTCTGTGCTAACCCCAGATACTTTTGTTTTGCTTGTAACCTTGAAGCTGAACCTCAACAGAGCTATCCTGATGCTTAATTTTTGTAATTGTTTTCTCTTAAGATCTAGCAAAAAGCCTAAGTTCCAGATGTACTTTCTTCCTTTTTGTTTTTAACAAAATTTACCTTTTTTAAGAACAGAATTGGATTTTTGGTGTCCTAAGAGGTTTGTGCATGTTGTTTAATTAGCTGGTGGCAACAGCAGATTTCCTTTGTTTTCTTTCTCACCTCTTCCCCGGGGGCGGGGAGGGGGCGGGATTTGAAAGGGCTTGAGGATACCCCACAGGGAAGAATTCCCAAATGCTCCTTCCTGGGTCCAAGGGGTTTTTTTGCATTTGGCTGGTGGCAGCGTTTACCAAGACAAGGTCAGAGAAAAGCTGTAACCTTGGGAGTGTAATACAAGCCTGGAGTGGCAGGTATTGCTTTTTTAAATCCTTGCCAGCCTCCACCTTCTGCACTCGAAGTGCCAGAGTAGGGATTCAGCCTTGACACCATGTGTATAAGCGACAAAGCTGGACCCATTTGTTTTGTCAGTGAAGATCTAAGGGTACGTCTTCACTACCTGTCGGATCGGCGGGTAGTAATCGATCTATCGAGGATCGATTTATTGTGTCTCGTCTAGACGCGATAAATCGATCCTCGAACGCGCTCCCTGTCGACTCCGGAACTCCACCAGAGCGAAAGGCGGAAGCGGAGTCGATGACCGTCGATCCCGTGCTGTGAGGACCCGAGGTAAATCGATCTAAGATATGTCGACTTCAGCTACGCTATTCTCGTAGCTATTCTTGTAGCTGAAGTTGCGTGTCTTAGATCGATCCCCCCCCAGTGTAGACCAGCCCTGAGAGAGTAGCAGTCGCCAGGGGAGACCTTGGGTGGAAATGTCTCGTCTTTGAGTCCAACAGATAGTGTGAGGCAGGGGAGTAGCCGGGCAAGAATCTACTGAAACTAGCACAGAGTGGTGGGAAATCCCTGCAAATCAAGGATACCACCGACAAACGGGGCATGAGATCACCAAAGAGTTTGTGGGATGTATCTGGAGAAGGCACCTAATATGTATAATAGGAGAAAAGCATCCAGAGGCTGGATTGTCTGGAGTCAGTGAAAGAAGAAAGGTTGAGTGCTGTAGGCAAAGGGTTTGAAGAGAAGTCAGACCCTATGTGATAAACCTTCTGGGATGTCCCAGGCTGGGTCAGGTGGGACGGACAGCGTGAGGGGACACTAGTTTACAGATTAGATGGAGAAGGTTTATACCTCTTTGTTACTATTGAAGTAGTCAACAGTGTTTCTCCATGATTCCAGCAGGAGCATGGCTACCTCCATAGCACAGCCATGCTGCTCACGTCCACTTTCATCCGCCTCCCAAATAGTCTCCATGCACGAGATATCTGGGACTAATAAAAAAGAAAGAATGACAGAAAGACAGAAATTACTGCCATTGCTGGTTAAAGGGGAACGAACGCGCCCTGAGGTGTCATTCATGGACTGATTGGTGCCCAAAAGACAGTTCATTTAAACCAAAGAAAGGACACGGTCTGTCTGTCTTGGGGTTGTATACTGCTGCCCATCACCGTGGTATCTGGGCTCCTTCCAGCTAAAATCAATGAGCAATAGCGAAGTTCCTATGGAAAGCTTGGCGTCACTGGCACATCTCCCTTTTTGGGGTAAGATATCTCTGCTCTGGGTAGGGTTATCTTTTGTTTGTTGGCTTGATTGGTTTGATTCCCACCGCTTGTTTTGAATAGGGCTAGACATCTATATCCTGCTTGAGCAGGGGAGAAGTGAAGGAAACTGTGATGCTGGTGAAATAAGTCATTGACTCTCAAAGCAAGAGAGATTGGTGTGATCAAAATCAGAATCAAATTGGGGATTCCTTAAAAAACAAAAACAAAATAAGAGAGACCCAGAATGAGACTCCTTTGCACTTCTATGGAGTTTTTCAGGGGAGGATCTCCAAATGGCTTTTAAAGGTGGGCTGGTATTATTACCACCATTTTTATGGCTGGAGAAACCATGGCACAGGGAGCTGAAGTGACTGGCTCAGTCAAACAGCAGGTCACTGGCAATGCTGGGAATAGAAGATAGTTCTCCTGACTCCAGTCACATCCTCTACCCCCTTTATTTCTTGGATAAATGTCATTGATTCATTACACAATAAATATCTTGTGCTCTCCGATTGGACATGAATGAGCACAGACCCAAAGAAATACCAGGACTCGCTGTACTGTATAGGGCCAACCAAACAATAGATTTGTCCGATAGCATGAACATTAGCCAGCCAAATATTGCTGAATAGGACTGGCTGATGCTCTTGCAATTAGGATTCAGTTCACATATCCTGCTTTGCCCCCGTCAGCAGCATGGGAAAGCAGCTAGGAGCTCGTGATGGGTGGAACAGCCAGGATAACATCCTCCCAAGGGAAGTGGTGGAAGCCCCATTGCTTAAGTCTGTGGTTTTCGGGTTGGCCACTTATTCAAAGTCAAAGAATTTCGCCTTTACACTCACTATAAGAGTTAGAAATGTGTCATTGCTAACAACGTTAGCCCTACAAAATTCACCTGCACATGTGTTGTGAGAGGTTGGCCAAGAATATTTGACTTTGAAGGGTAAAGATGTACAGGGAGTGGGGGAGCAAGATTATTTTTGCTTTAGGTTATAATACAATTTTCAATGCCTCCTGACTCCCTTGATTGCTCTGTGTAATCATCTGGGGTCAAGATCCACTGTTTGAGAAACGTTGGCTAAAGACATTTAAAACTAGACTGGACTAAACCAGGGCTCAGCGTGGGATGGGCCGCGGTGGCCTGGCATATTGGCTTCTTTTTTCTAATGCCTTTTTGTTCTGCAGCATCTAAGCTTTCATTTAGAAACAATGTAAGTCTCTAGCTGTTACTTAAGATTTTTATTACAGTAATACCTATGGGCTCTCCAAGAGCAGGGCCCTATTGTGGAGAGGCACCAGCTGGGCCCAGAGTGTGTGTGGGGGTGTCTCCTTTGCACACTTCTGGGTGCAGAAGCGTGGCCACACCTAGGCCCCATTTTACTCCCTCCCCATTCCTCCTTATGGTTCCT
>NC_088798.1:58853272-58869754 GCF_011386835.1 Chrysemys picta bellii
GGGTATGCATACCCCTGGGGGTACACAGATCTTCGACAGGGTACATCAACTCTAGTTTTACATAAAGAGCACTGGCAAAGTCAGTACAATCTAAAATTTCATACAGACAATATCTTGTTTATATTGTTCTATATACTGTACATTGAAATGTAAGTACAATATTTATATTCCAAATGAATTATTTTATAATCATATGGTAAAAATGAGAAAGTAAAAGATTTTTCAGTAACAGTGTGCTGTGACACTTCTGTATTTTTATGTCTGATTTTTGTAAGCAAGTAGTGACCCGCTGTACCTACAGCAGCCCTCACTGGAAATGTCAAGGTCAGGACAGGCTGCAAAAGGGAGAGCAGATACTCCCAAGATTGGTGGGTAACATTGAAGTTAAACTCCCCAACCAGTTGCAAACTGTGCTTTTGATCCCCCACCCGGGTTATCAAGAAGCAAAAAAGAAATCACACAGCCTCCTTTATTGCATTTCTGTTCTCTGGCTCCCAGTCAGCACCTAGGCTCCAGTACAGTGAGAAGTTATTTAAAAAACTCTGCTCACATATACAAAATGTTCTTCTGATCCCTAAGGGTCAGCCACGTTACCAGGTCAGTATACGTTTGGATCTTACCCAAAATACCATGCTGCCAGATAAACCTTTAGTGTCTAAAACTAAAGGTTTATTATAAAGACAAAAGAAAGAACAAGAAGAGAGTTGTTAAATCACATATATACAAAGGCCTGGTCCACACTAACCACCCATTTTGAACTAAGGTACGCAAATTCAGCTACATTATAACATAGCTGAATTCGAAGTACCTTAGTTCGAACTTACCGCGGGTCCAGACGCAGCAGGCAGGCTCCCCCGACGATGCCGCGTACTCCTCTCGCAGAGCTGGAGTACCAGCGTCGACGGCGAGCACTTCCGGGATCGATCCGGGATCGATTTATCGCGTCTAGACAAGACGCGATAAATCGATCCCAGAAGATCGATTGCTTACCTCCGGGTCCGGCGGTAAGTGTAGACCTACCCAAAGACTTCAAAGTCCATATATCAGGTCCTTAGCAGTATTGGTGGGTTTGTTGACTTGAAAGTCCCTCTGGAACACATCCACAGCTTGGATGGGTCATTCAGTCCTTTGTTCAGAGCTTCATTTGTAGAAAAGTTACTCCAGAAGCAAGAAGCAGGACTGACGACAAGTCAAGAAGTAGGACTGAAGACAAAATGGAGATGATGCAGCTGCCCTTTATCATCCTTTTGCCATGTGTCTGGTCTGGTACTTCCTTTGTTTCAACCACAAGCTGCCCAGCACATGGCATTGAAAGGCCGTAGAGTTCTCTTCATAGGCATGCCCCTGCATGCCTTGCTGAGTCGTAAGGTGGTAGCCCTTGGCTCCTTCAGTGGGTTCATTGTACAGCTGATGTCCCTTCATGGGCCATCAAGCAGCCATTCCCTCTACTGGTGTCACCCTGAAACACAGCACAAGTTTGGAAATACAGTGATACCCTATATATCTATAACTCATAATACAAAGGTACTACAAACATATAAACAAGACGATCATACTTGGCAAATTATAACATTTTTGCAGATACCTTACACGGCATATCTGGCACAACACATTGCCATTTTACAATATTGGTATTCATAATATCCTAAACTGTCCCCGCGATTCCATACAGTGTCACAAGTAGTTTTTAAATGAGGTGAAACTTGGGGATACACAAGACAAATCAGACTCCGGAAAGGCCACTGGAAAGTAGTCTGGAAAGGTTGAGAGCCACTGACAGCCTACGTCTACACTACAAGCAAGGGGTATGATGCTCAGCATGGGTATAAATAGCTGTGGTAGCCTGGGCAGTACTGGCATGGCTTAGCCATACTGCAGTGATGGGGGGCCACCATAGATAGATAGACTACTCTGTACATTGGTTCTACCCCATCCTGTTGCCCCCTACAGTCTGATTCATTGGCTGCTCCCCTTGCCCTCACCTACCAGGAAGCGTCACGTGGCGTGAGGGCAGGCTAGATGAATAAACGTCCCTTTGCCCACACAGCTGCAGCTGGAGCATAACTGGAAGTTGGTGGAGGGGTGGGTGAATCGTTCAATGGGTTGGAGAAGCTGCCAGGCAGGACTAGCTGGGCAGAGGTTTTGAGAAGCGGATGAATGATGAGCAGAGACCAGGCTGAGACCCACCAAACTCGCATCACTTCTGACCTGCACTGTGAACAAGGCCTCCAAATAACAGGTTGATCCTGAAGGATAAAGAGCCTAATCCTCAGCTGGCATCCACTGAAGTCGATGCTGAATTACACAAGCTGAAGACCTGGCTCAATACGTTATGACTGTATTACCACAGTGCCCATGAGTCCCAACCATGGACTGGATCCCCATTGTGCCATACAAACCCAGAACAGACAGCCCCTGCCCCAGACAGCTTACCATCTCTTGGGGAGCATGCTCATTGGGCAGCTCTCCCGCCATGCCCATCTGGGGAAGAGGCAGTTGCTGTTGTTTCTGCTGCATCTTGGTCAAGCCTTGACGAGACCCCAATGGCTGTGAGAGGGGCTACCTGATTCTTAGCCATCTAAACACCGCTGTGCTCTTGGCGTGGGAGCATCGGTCCGCTTTGCATGTTCTCAGTGCTCCCACAGGTAGGGGCCACTGTCGTATTTTCCCAAACAGATGCAACCTTCTGCATGGTGGACACAGGGTGAGCTTCTGTGTGTGATGGGGGAGCAGAGGTGGGTATAAAACTCTCCGAGTAACCAGTATAACTTCAGCACGTCTAATGCTGTCTTGTGTTCTGCCCTGTACCACATGGGGGGAAATCACAGCCTGTCACTTGCTGTGCTGGGAGCCTGATAGGCCAAGATGTCATTAATAGCAAGCTATCAATTCCATGCTAATTTCCAGCTATTAGCTGGCGCTGGAGGAGGTGGCCCAGATACTCATTAGCAATGGGAGAGAAGGGAGGTGGTGGGAGGTGGGGGGGACCCAGCATCCCTAGTGGGGATCCCCTGGGATAGGAGAATTGGCCGCCACCATTTAGAAAGGAGAATTGGCAGCACCAGTGTGTGTGTTTGTTTTCAAAGCCTTACTGCTTGTGATGGTTTGCATTTACTTTAACTGCTCTGGCTACAGTTTAATTTTCTTTGTTCACTATTTATTATTGTCCTGCCTGTGTGATAAAGGCCCTGGAAGCTTGCCTAGCATCCCCTTAGCTTTTGTAACACAGAGGCCAAGATTTCCACAGTGATTTGGAGCAGGGGGGGGGGGGGGGGGGCGGGGGGGCGGTGCTTCCGTTTTTGAGACGCCTTAAAGGGGCCTGATCTTTGGGAAATTCGGAGCACTCACCCAGTCTAAATCAGCAAGCCCCATGTTGGGCCCCACCCCCCAAATGGAAAATCTTGGCTGGAGTGTCTAAAGTTAGATACTGAAATAATTACTTATATTGTCCCACAACTGCCTACAAATCCTGAGACTTTGCATTTATCCAGCACCCCCATATTCCAGGACCAGATGGGTGCTTTGCAAATATTGATGAATTAAGGCCCAGGTATATCCCCATTTCACAGCCTGGGAAAGTGAGGTGCAGGGAAGCTGAAGATGAATGGGAGGCCAGAGGAGCTGAGGGTGCTCGAGGCATTTGATAATCAGGCACCTGGTATAGGTGCCAAACTTAGGGCACTAATGTTTGATCCTCATCTGGTGTGAATCAGTGTAGCTCTATAGCAGGCAGTTTACCCCAGCTGAGGATCTCAGCATGGTCAGAGTGAGTGGAGGTATGGTTTGAACCCAGGAGTCTTTGGCACCCACACCCATGTTCTGTTCAGTTCTGCACTCTGCCTTGGTGTAGGTACATGAGGAGTCAGACATCTAAATTCAAGGTGACCAAGCATGGGACCCAGGCCTTAGCACTACATCCACTTGAGGGGTGCAGCCTGGTATGAGCTCCTGATTCTCCTGTCACTGACCCTGCTTTCATGCTGGTGTTACCCATGGAGCTCAGTGGGATTACTCTTGATTTACACCAGTCTGCGAGGAGAATTGGTCCCATAACCACCAGTGGGTCACAACAGCTCCCCATTCCATAGCCTGAGCTTTCTGACCTTGTGATGGTGATCCCAATGCAGCTTGGGGGGGGGGGGTCCTAACCAGGGTGCTTCACCATCCCCCACCAGTTCATTGCCCACAGGTACGTCTCTTGTTCTGCCTCCTCTTAAGCAGGGTGAGCAGTAAACTAGCCCCAGGAGGAATCTGCTTGGTCTCTGTGCCGTGAGGCAGAGTGGGAGTGGCTTGGGCAGTGCCTGAGAGGGGATGGACCCTGCCCCTGTGAGGAAGGGGGAAGAGAGAGAGAGACTCTCTGGATAATTGTGGGGTAGAGTGGGGAAGTTCCTGCTTTTCTCAGCAGTCCCTAGACTCTTTCCCTGCTCCAGGGAGCCATGAGGGAGAGCTAAAGAGTGGAATTGTCTACTTCTCCTAGCAGTCAGGAGAGGAGAAAAGGCCACGAAGATAAAGAGAAACATCTCTCCTGCCCGAAGCTCTGGAAGTGCCATGGAAGCTGGGTCACACATTAGTGGGTGAGGGGGTCAAGGGAGAAATCAGCAGGTGAATTTGGAGCTGCAGAGAGAGAGAGAGAGGATGAAAATCCCTGGTGTGGATGGATTGTTTCCCCTCTCTTTCCGTAGGTAGAAGCACAACAGTGTCACACCAGGCAGAGCTCCTGCTGATATCTCATGGCCACCTTCCCTAGCAATGGTTGCTCAGCAGGAGAAGCTCTCACAGCTCCATGTGTGGCTGCTTAGGAGCCCCTGGGGAGTTCCAAAAGAAAGGGGCGGTTGCACTGGGAAGTGGGGAATGTGTGGGCTCTTATGGAAGCTGTCGGGGAGGTGAGTCCGCAGTTTCTAGTCCTGCTCAGTGTTCAGAGCCTTGACAATGGAAACTACATCTCATGGCCCCACGTTCCAGATCCCGTCCCTGCCTCACATCCCGTCTCCTGGGCTGAACTGCAACACCGTGGATTGTGTGCACTTCCAAGGGCTTTTCCTTTTCCTCCCCACCCCTCTGCACCACCCCAGAGCAGGAATTCAGTGATGGCAGCCAAGTCCTGCCTTAGAGTTCTCCAGCGTATTTACTTCCACTGCACAGGTGTGCTTCAAGGATGGCGTCTCAGAAGTTTAGTTCAGGTGAGTACCAAAAAGCCTAGGGGCTAGATCCTCAGCGGGTGTAAATTAGCATTGCTACCATGCACCAGCTGACAACCTGGCCCCAGTTGTGTATTCAGACTATCAGAGCCTCTAAGATCTACAAAACTGAGCTAGAGACTGGGCGCTCTTGTGCCATTTCTGGGACTCTCCGCTTCCAATGAAGCTAGATGCTGCCTCTGTAATGGTAGGAAATAGGGTCTAGTGGTTAGAGAACAGCAGTAGAAGTCAAGAGACCCCAGGTTTTTCCCTGTCTCTGCCACAGGCTTCCTGGGGCCGGGCACAGCTCTTTTAGAAATGTATGCCAAGAGCTCGACACAGCCCATGCTTCTCCTTTAGCCTCAGATAACTTCTCCTCCTGCAGCCTAATCACCATTGCTCCCTTTGTCACTGGGGGTTCTTCACTCCCTTGGCGACACATCAGCTGCCTCTAAACCGTTTCCTACTTCTTGGCCGTTCAAACGCTCCCAGGTGATTTTCAGAATGAGAGCTGCACGCCCAGTGGGAAGAGCCCCTGGCTGAGAGTCAAGGGCCTGTTCCCAGATCTGCATGTGACCTTGGGCAAGTCCTTGTACAGCTCCGTGCCTCAGTTTCCCCTCCTATCCTTTAGCTGTCTTGCCTACTTAGATTGTAAGCTCTTTGATGTGGGGACTGCCTTGCTGTGGGTTTCTACAGCATAACATGAAGGGGCTCTCATCTCAGCTGGGACCTCTAGGCTCTACTGTGATACACATCATAATGGTGAAGACTGGGAAACTACTTTCATTTTGGCCATGGCTTTAGAGTGTGCAATAGAACAGTCAGGGCTGGATTAATCTTTTGTGGACCCCGGTGCCTGGACTGTGGCCCCGCCCCCCACTCAGGCTCTTCTCCCCGAGGGCCCCACCTGTGCTCTGCCCCGAGGCCCCATCTGAGTGTGGGCCCGGCGCCATGGTGCCATTGGCACCATTGTAAACCCAGTACCGAGAATGGCGCAGACAACAAGAGCATAGCCGGACTCTTGTATCATAGAGCTATGTGTGCAGGGCAGGTGCCTGACCCACTGGGAGTGACGCCCATATGAGCCCAGTCATAAAGTCACCTGATGGATGACGCACCACAGGTGGCCAGACACTCAAAAGAAAAGGGATCGCCATGGGCTCTGGGCTGAACAGCAGCAGTGAGGCATAAGGGCCAGCTGGGGACGCATTCCTGCTGACGGCTCTCCGTTAATGATCCCCTCTCCTCCCCTCCGAACTGGAGCGCTGACACTCACAGCGGCTGTAACAAATGGGCCTGAAAGGGATACATGTGTAATTGCCAGCTCTGTGCCATAGATTTCCATTACGTCTGATTGAGCCGAGCAGCCCTGCACGCTACACTGCGTTGTACGCTCATCTGTCTCCTTCTTTCCTTTCTTTTGCAAATGCCACATGTCTTCCAGCCTCTCTTGCAGCCAGAGACTGGCCTCGCTACACCTGGCTCACTCCACTGACTTCAGCTGGGGGGGCGAAGGACAGCAGACGGTGGGCCCCCTTTGTGCTCGTGTCTTTTAGCTGGATAAATGCTCCACAGTCCTAACTTCACCTGCTGGTTGTAAATGTCCAATATCTTCCCAGCCAGGGGATGTGTCTAATCTTATTTCTCCCCTCCTCTGTGTTCCTCTGCTTTCTAACTTCTCCCTGATATCTGGGGAGAGCTGGGCTAGGAGCAGTCAAAGGTCTTTGTGCGTATGTTCGTGGACCTCCCCTGGTCCATATTCCCTCCATTCAGGCACCTGGTTGGAGTCAGTTCCGGTGGCTGAGGTGCTCCTGGGAATGGCGTGCACAGCGGAGTGTCCACGTGCAAATAGGCAGATCGTGCTTGGAGCGCTTGCCTGTCCATCCTATATACGTTGGCCCAGATTTTTCAGCTCCAACCCAGCTGAATTCATCGGCGGCAGGGGCAGGGTTTACATCCTGTTATTCTGCTCTGACGTATGCCTGAGTGACAGCAGCCCTAAAGGGGCATCCCATCAGCTGGAGGTTGTCAAGGTGTAAGATGTCCTGGTCTGGCCTCTTGCTGGTGCCTGTAATATTTCTTTAAGCAGAAGCTATTTTTAAAGTGCATATGTCATGCATAATGCTGCATTGAGGCTCCCAGCATGTTGCGTGGTGATATCCAGGGTTTACACCCAGTGATCTATTGATGGCAGCTGTAGGAGTGTTAGGGGGAGCAGACAGAGATCTCAAACCTGCAGACCAAGCTTAATCGCTTCATGGTCTTTGCCCGGCTCTGTCCACATCCTGCCCCAGGGGATAATGGAAACCACAGGAATCTAGAGGAGGGGGGAAGGAGATACAGTCCTGCCTGGAAAGATATTGGGTGTTTAAAACTGAGGGGCCAAATTCAAACTGGATGTGAGCAGTTACAAGTCTAACAGCCTGCATGTGGCCCAAACAACAGCTAATGTGGAGAGTGGAGGGGAATGCCCATGAGTTTCCCCTAACAAATAAATCGCTGTTCGTGATTCCTGCCCTTGCTCATTATCCAGTAGATGACACGGCAGAGAGCACAGACAGGCCTGGTGCCAGAGGACAAGCCAAGATTGGCTTATGAGATCCAGAAGATGGTAAGGATCCAGAAAGCATCACTGACAGATGGAACCCAGTGAGAGCTAAACAGCTACTAAAGCCAGGGGCATGGAGGGGTAACAGACAAGGGGACCGTGAGCCACAGCTGGAAGGTGCGATGTATATTTGATCATTTTGGGAGCTGTCAGGGAATCTGCAGCAAGTTCAACTCATTTCCCGATGAGACTAGTGTGGACCTGTGGAAAGTGCGGAATCAGGAGCTGTGGGTTCTAGTCTTTTTAGCCATTGACGCACTGTGTTACTTTGGGTGAGTCTCCGCGCCTCAGCTTCCCTGGGTGTAAAATGGGGATGGGGATCCTTACCCTCCCGTGTAAAGTGCTTTTGAGATCCAGGGGTGAAACGCAGCGTGCAGAGGCCGAGTGTGATTTCATTGGTTTCTTTCCAAAATGATGGAACATTTCGAAACATCTTCAGTATGTGATAGAAAAGTCCGGGATTGACAGAGCCACAGATGGGCATAGGGAGGCAGAACAGGACAGACAAATCAAGTGGAGAAAGGGGCAGAAAGACAAGCTGGCTACCAGCAGAGAAAGAAAGACAGAGAGCCACAGGGGACAGACAGAATAAGGAAGGGAAAGTACAAAAGAGCTGGAACACACTGGCTGGAACAAATTCATCCTGAGTGTAACTCCATTATTAATTATCATTATTATTTATTATTATTTGCATGATTTGTACTTGTGCCAACAAGTCTGAGTCTGAGCCACTGTTTTTGAGGAAGACTCTTGCACACAAAATGCTTCCTGTCACTTCTGAACCCTGGAGAAAAAAACAACAAATCCAAGATAACTTTGCCCAGCAGGAAAAATGAATTTTCCCTAAGTGGTTAAGTTAAGAAAGCCATGAGAAGCTTCTTACGCCTTTCACAAGACAAGCAGAAGAGCAAAGAAGAGAAGCCGTGGTGCTTTTCCCAGTTCAGCACTCTGAATAATGAGCCGACAAGCTGGAGGGTGAGCTCCCCGGAGGCTCTGCTAGGTACCGGAGATGGACACAACAAGTCGCTCAGACGGGCCAATATCTGAAGCGATCTCTCTCTAATTTTCTACATCAGTGAGAATACAGCACAGTGCCATCAATCATAGTCAAACCGGCTCAGAAAGCCCCCTCTCGCTCGCTCTCCTCTGCAACGACTCCCTCCTCGTGACTACCCCCGGCTTAAGAAAGCAGATGCCTCCTGTACAGCTACAATCCCGCCCTCTTTGGCAATGTTTTCTGCCGCAGAGTTGCTGTTTCCAGCACATTTCCCCCCTTCTCAGGCGCTGTCTCCCGGCTGCATGTTCTTTCTAGTCTGTGTTTTAACTAGTGTTGTTTGGGTGGGGGGTAGCTCTGAGACGCTCCAGGGCTGAGTGCCTTTGGGGTCACCTTGTTAGGGGAGCAGGAGAAAAGGCCAGGGAGGAGCTGCAGTGTGGCTGTGGGCACAATGCTGCACGGAATGCTGAGCACAGAACACTGCGGTACGCCTGAAGGTGCTGGTTGATATCATCAGGTGTAGGTGCCTGGTGACCATCAATCCCTTATGCTCAGTCACCCTTCTTCTCCCCTGGCCTGCCTCTCCCCAACAGTGCTTTAGGACCAGTCCAACAAAGCAACTGAGCACTTGTTCAACTGAACCATGCTGCGTGGTCCCAATGAATCTGAATGTTCTGACTCATCCAGATTTCTTTGGTCTAGAACCAGGGGCCGGATTGTGCACTATTATAAATAACCATAGCTCCCTTGACTCCAATGAAGCTCTGCTGTTTTACCCCAGCTGAGGATCTGGATTCAGGGCAGAAAGTCTTCCTAGCAGAGGTACTTCCAGGTGTGCCTTGAAACATGACTCAGTTAATAGCACTCTCATCTCTAGACCAGTAGGTTCAAGCCTAGGTCCATGGGCACTGCTTATGGTGCATTGCTGGAGGGAAAAGGATGCTGCTACTGGACTGTCTGTCTGTCACTTCACTTGGGAAGGAAAAATCAAATGCACAACTACAAAATGGGGAGTAAGTGGCTAGGCAGGAAAGGACCTGGGGGTAATAGTGGATCACAAATTGAACATGAGTCAGCAGTGTGATGCAGCTGTGAAAAAGACTAATATCATTCTGGTTTGTATTAATAGGAGTGTTGTATGTAAGATATGGGAGGTGATTGTTCTGCTCTACTCAGCATTGGTAAGGCCTCAGCTGGAGTACTGCACCCAGTTCTGGGGGACACACTTTAGGAAAGATGTGGGCAAATTGGAGAGAGTCCAGAGGAGAGCAACAAAAATGATAAAAGGTTTAGAAAACCCGACCTGTGAGGAAAGGTTAAAAAAACCTGAGCATGTTTAGCCTTGAGAAAAGAAGACTGAGGGGGTACCTGATAACAGTCTTCAACTATGTTAAGGGCTGTTATAAAGACGAAAATGATAATTGTTCTCCATGTCCCCTGAAGGTAGGAGAAGTAGTAATAGGCTTAATATGCATCAAGGGAGATTTAGATTAGAGATTAGGAAAAGTTGTCTAACTATCCGGGTCATTAAGCTCTGGAACAGGCCTCCGAGGGGGGTTGTGGAGGTTTCTAAGAACAGGTTGGACAAACACCTGTCAGGGACCATCTAGGTCAGGGGTGGGCAAACTTTTTGGCCCTAGGACCACATCGGGTACAGAAACTGTATGGAGGGATGGGTAGGGAAGTCTGGGGGAGGCTAAGCCTCCCCAAACAGCAAGGCGTGGCCTGACCCCTGCCCCATCCAGTCCCCCCTGCTCCCCACCCTTGACTTCCCCCCAGGACTCCCAAATCCTATCGAAACACCCCTGCTCTCTGCCCCCTGACCATCCCCCTGGGATTCCTGTCTCCTATCCAATCCCCCCTGCTCCCTACCCCTGACCACCCCCAGGACCCCCGCCCCCATCCAATCTCCCCTGCTTCCCACCCCCAGACCGCCCCCCTGGAGCCCCCCTGCCCCCTATCCAACCCTCCCTGCTCTCCCTGCCTCACGTTACCCGGGGGGAGGAAGGGGGGGTTCAGTCCTTTCCCTGTGCATTTCCCGTGCTCGTTTGGCTGCTCTCCCTGGCAGTCGGGCAGGGCTCGCTACCTGTCTGGGCTTGGCTGCTGGGGACAGGGGCCAAGCATGCTGGAGGTGCAGGGGGGCCCTGGCTTGCCCTGCCCCGTCCCCGGCAGCAGGGCCTAGGCCCCTTGACCGCCCCCCTACAACCTCTCCCTGCTCTTCGCCCCCCCCCCCCCAGAACTCCTCCTGCTACCCGCCCCCTGACTGCGCCGCCCTGGAGCACCAGGTCTGGTGGTGTTATAGCCGTGCCACCCGACCGAAGCTGCAGCCACGCTGCCCAGGCACTGTGACTGTGAGGGAAGCAGGGAAGGGAGAGGAGCAGAAGGGGAGGGGCCGGGGCTAGCCTCCACCCCGCTCACCATGCTGCCGGGGAGTTGGGCTGGCTCCTTCGCAAGCCTGTCCTGACCCCACTCCCTGGCAGGAGCTCAGGGGCCAGAGGGAAGGGTCCTGCGGGCGGTAGTTTGTCCCCCCCGGTCTAGGTTTACTGGTCCAGCCTCAGAAGAAGGGCCTGGACTTGATGACTTCTCAAGGTCCCTTCCAGCCCTAACCTTTGATGATTTTATGATATAAAACCCTAAAATCGCAACTTCCTCCCAGCTTCTATAAGCAGCAGCTCAGATGGAAGTCAAAGACCCTAGGGTACTATCTGAACAGAGTAGAAGATACCCCCAGTGTCCTGGCCAACATCCCCCCTTCTGTAAGCCCAGCCTCAGTATCATGAGCTATTGCCCTGAACGTAATAGCTGCTTTGTTTACCTCTATAGTCACTTCACTCCCAGTAATGAGTTATCATTAATCACTGTTTTATACAGCGCTCTTCCCTGAAGCATGGAAGGTGTTGCATAAAAGCATCATCTTGGCTGTTCCATGGATCAAGGAATGATGATCTCCTAGAGACATAAAACGACGGTACAAGGAGGAAGTGATTAAGGGGAAAACGCTGAGTTGGGGAATAATTACTGAGAAAGGTGAAGGATGCATAGTAACTGGGTAATTGACGGGTGAGGGTATATAATAAGCTGTTCCTGCTACATGTTTGCTACAGTCTAGGATCCTGGATGTGGGAGATTTTTTTTACCGTCTGCTTTCCTCTGTTCTGTTCTGTTCTGCTTTTATGGAGGGTAACCGAGGAGCACGTTTTTATTAGTGGCTCAGGCACCGAGAGTAATAAAGATTAATTTTTTAAATAAGTCCTCGCATTAGCTTTAATTTCTTGTGGCAGGGCTTGACCTTTGAAATCTGCAAATGTAGTTAACTTAAGACTCCTCTGGGCTTGTGAGTTTTGAAATGGCAATCCAGGGAGCTGGGGATGGGCAGAGCAATCCGGTCTGGGTTTTCATCTCCCAGGGAATGCATTGAAAGGCCATTCCAGAGAGGTATGAAAAATGCAGGCCAGGATTTCCTCCTACCAAGTGCCTGCCCTGGTTTCTGTCCCAGTTAAGCGCTGACATCCAGACCATGATAGAGCAAGTGGCACTGCCCAATCTTACATAAGAACATAAGAATGACTCTACTGGGTCAGACCAAAGGACCATCTAGCGCAGTATCCTGTCTTCTGACAGTGGCCAATGCCAGGTGCCCCAGTGGGAATGAACAGAACAGGTAATCAAGTGATCCATCCTCTCTTGCTCATTCCCAGCTTCTGGCAAACAGAGGCTAGGGACACCATTCTTGCTCATCCTGGCTCATAGCCATTGATGGACCTATCCTCCATGAATTTATCTAGTTCTTTTTTGAGCCCTGTTATGGTCTTGGCCATCACAATATCATCTGGCAAGGAGTTCCACGGGTTGACTGTGCGTTGTGTGAAGAAATACTTCCTTTTATTTGTTTTAAACCTGCTGCCTATTAATTTCATGTGGTGCAGATCCTTCTTCCATTGAAGTCAGTAGCAAAGCTTCCATTGACTGCAATGGAGAAGGACCTAGCCTTTGCTTTCTATGCCCTGGAGGGAGGAACAGGAGTGCCCTGAGCTGCTACCACGAGTGTCCCATCCTTGCTGTACTGGATGGGGATAGTGCTCTGAAGTGAGCTTGCTTTCAGGTCATGCTTTTCTGCATATTGCAATTCAGAATCGAGGAGTCCATTAGCTGGATTAGGCACGTCTACGTGGGGCTCCCAATGGGGTTTAAAGCTCATGCACTTGAAAGTCAGTTGTGGCCAGATTATAACACAGTTTGGCTGGCCCCTGTGCACAGAACCATATGCTAACTGGGCTGAACAAAACATGGTGTTGCCTGAGTGTCTATGACTGTGAAAAATATCCACCCATTGCTAACCCCAGTGCCACTCCAGCAGGGGTGGGAGTGTTAGTGTAGATTGGGCCCCAGGAGTGCATGTGCGCGCAATCTCTTGCCCTTATAAAGTAAGTAGCAGTGGTAGAGGTTACATATTATGGAGAACACCACGCTGGTGTAGACGAGAGAGCTTTTTATTTCAAGGCAATATAAAAAGCAGCTACAGCCTGCTGAGGCATTCGGGGAACCGCTGAGGACAAGAAGAACAGAGCACAATACAGTGTGACCTCGTAAAGAAAGGGCTGTTAAATTTACTGCAGCACTGAGAGATTGGAGCTGGGACCCAAGCAAGCTCTTTGGAAATGCGAGGGCAATGTGTGTGTACGTGTGTGTGTGTACACACTGCGTGCATCTGTCTCTTTTTTCACATGTTGGCATAGCTAGTCCCGCTCTAACAAAGTGTCATTGAGTTATCTTGCCCGGGGGGCTCTGAGGTGAAGTTTTGTTACCTTCTTTTTAGAGCATCATGCGAGTCCTTTCAGCCTTGCTTTTGAAAGAACAGTTCCCTTGGGGCTGCTATTGTTCCAGCTGAGGAAGGGGTAGTACCGCTGGGACTTTCTTCTGAAATTCCTTTGTGGAGACCCATCCGCCAAGGCCTCATTCAGGCATGGGGGGGACGCCTGCCAGACTTTGCTCAGTGGGGAAACCTGAGGCCCCAGAAAGGGGCTCAACATCTCACTGTTCATTCTAGCCACTCCCCATGGGCTGGAGGGGACTATTGCAGTCGGCCCTGTGAGAGGGGTGGGGGAACATTGCTGCACTGCCCCAGGAATGCCGCCGTCAAAGAACTAGTCCTCAGAGATCCCAGCTCCAGGCAGTGGGGAGTAGCAAGCCCAGTACCAGTAGCCATTTGTGTTACCTGGGGCATTGCTGGCAGACCTGAGGCTCCCCTGCCCTCCAATCTCTGCTCCACCCACTCACCCAAGTTCAGGGGAGACTGTGCAGGGGAGTACACTCCTCCTAGAGCCCTGGGCAACCACCTGGCCCTAGGTATCCATTCACAGCAGTGCTCTTCGTTTGGGGTAGCCCCGTTAACATTATGGCTTGGGGGGCAATCTCTTGCCTTCCACCAGCACAATTACAGCTTAGGGCCTGATTGTGCCCCTTTCAGATGCAGAATGAGCAGGGGGACAGCACAAGAAACCTGCCCCCTCTGCAGGGGCTGGGCACAATTCCAGCCCTTGCACTCAGCGAATACATGGGCTGTGCCCAGCTAGTGGCCTGCCAGCCTTGTAACTGCCCAGTAGAATGGTCCCCACCTCGACCCCCCACCCACCCCGGAACACATGCTGCACCCTCTGAAAGGGTAGCACAGCAGCTCTGCTCCCGCTACACTGCCCAGAGCTGAGAGGCACCATCCCGCCCTGAGCTCCCCTTCAAGGCACAAGCGAGCCCTGAATATCCTCAAGCCTCACCAGCTGGATCCAGGATCCTCTTGTACCACAGAATTAAGGGCCAGTGGGGACCTGGCTGGCGCCTGTCCCTGCTCCCAAGCACTGAGAAAAGAAGAGCTGCTCGGCTGGATGGTGGCTGTGGTTAGAGCAGCATGGACGCTGGGGGATTCCTCAATAGCCAACACATTTACTCTGCTTTACATGAGAGCAAAATCATGGCCCATGGTCAGGTGTCTGTGTGTATTAGTCCTACACCCGAGACCCCTCCGAGTACAAAATGTCCAGTGCATGGGGCGGGGGGGGGGGTTGTCTTCAGAGGACCCCTGAGGTCCCATCTGCCCTGTGGGTATGTTAGAGATCCCCCAACACTCCCATAGAGTCTGGGTTTGGCCCACTTCCTTGGCCAATCTGTGCAGTGTTGTGCAGTGAGATATTCCCCTTGGCTGCCACCCTCCACCCTGGAGGGGTCTG
Source organism: Chrysemys picta bellii (assembly GCF_011386835.1). Lineage (NCBI taxonomy): Eukaryota > Metazoa > Chordata > Testudines > Emydidae > Chrysemys > Chrysemys picta. The sequence continues at coordinate 58,868,273 of NC_088798.1, forward strand.
TTTCTAGGCCCAGACTCTGCTAATGTGGACCCTGCAGCCTTGCTTTCAGCGGGGCTCTGCTCATGTTTCATTAGCCACACGGGATGTGGCTGGGCTGTAGGAAAGGGCTTGTTATGAAGCATGCAAGGAGGCCAGCCTTTGTGCTGAGAGCTCCAGTCCACTCACCACGCTCCAGTGCGGCACAGGGCTCCGTGCTGGCAGAGCAGGTTGCAGGTGCAGAGCCATAGCCTGGGAAGCGCTTGGGGATGGTTCTGGGTGAAAGATGCTACCGGTGTGAAAACAGAATCATTGTTATTATTAACCCCCAGCTGATGTACAGAACCCTGCCTGCCTTTGAGCGTGGGTTTCATGCGGGAGCGTTGATTGCCTCTCCTTGCAGACTGACCCTGAAGAGCACTGTTCTCTCTCGGATCCTCCCGTCTCTTCCCCTCCTGCTGTGCCACACATCGCAGATAACTGATGAGCACTGCTGCTGGGGATTCTCTCTTTATGTGGGGCAGCTGGCCAGGCAGTCTGAGATCACTGCACTGGAAAATGCCTGGTGCTAAGAATCAATTCTAGGCTAGGGATTGATGGCCCTAAAAGTTCATTAAAACCTTGGTATCCTCCTGGTTAATTTATTCTTCCTACCTAGGAGCACAGAGGCACAAACAGAAGGCCAAGCACCTGGGTCCCTGTGATCTATACAGTGCTTAGGGATGCTTCCCTCTCCCATCAATTTTACATCAGGGTAACCAGATTGACTTCAAAGTCATTACTTCTGATTTACTCCAGTGTCAGAAAGAGGAGCGTCAGGACCTTTGGCTCCAAATACACATCTGACTCCTTTAAAAATATGTCACGCTAGTTGAATCGCTCCAGTTGTGGCCATGCACACTTCACTACTGGTTTATTATCATCATGAATATTGTAATAGCAGCAAGAAGTACCAACCAAGCTCAGAGCCCCATGGTGGTGGGCACTGTACAGAAAGAAATAGGAGACAGTCCCTGCTCTGAAGAGCTTACTATCTAAATAGATAAGACAGACAAAGAGAGAACTTCTATCCCCATTTTACAGGTGGAAAACTGAGGCATGGAGAGATTATTAAGTAACTCACTCAGGTAACACAGGGAGTTTGCAGCAGATATGAACTTACAGTTCCTGAAGCTTAGGCCAATACTTCAACAACGGGGCAGGCTTTATGCCTTTTGGTGCTACTGTAATACAAGTAATAAAGAAGTAGCTATAGCAATCACAAGTGGCCAGATCTGGCTTTTACAATTCCTCTAAAAAGATGCCTGCAAAGCAGCTCAGGAAGAATTGATTGGTAGAGTTGCCAGCTGTCAGGAAAATGAGGGGTGCCTGCACGCCCCCCCCATTCTAAACCTCGGTCCTCAATCCCCCTTCCTCCCTCCCCCCCCCCCGCAAGACACACAAAATTGGAAAGAGAGAGAGAGAGAGAGATTAAAGCTGTCACAGAGCATCGGGTAGTTTATGTGC